>NW_028166470.1:0-2000 GCF_964263955.1 Coregonus lavaretus | reverse complement strand
AACATAATAATTTCAAACCTTGCTTACATTTGTATCAAAAACTCATATCTCTTTATTATGTATGGGAATACTTTGGGAACAGATTTCCAAAATTAAAATCACTTGGTGCTGATTTGCTGGTGTTTTTACAGTCTTATGTCCAACAGAGAATTTGGGGCGCTGCCAGTTGGGGAACCCCGTTTTAAGGTATGCAATTGTTGCACCTTTTTACATTTGAACAGGCGTTACAGTTCTTTATGAGTAGGTGGGGAAAAGCTTGCTCAACTGTACCTGTGTGATGATGAGTTTGCTGGACGGGTCCTCTGTGGCACTGAACTCCTCTCCGAAACACAAGGTGATGCCACACTGAGGAGGGTCTCCCCCGTAACTGCGGAAGTGGTCCAGCTCTAAGGAAACACGCAGTCAGCAAATACACACTGACTGCTGAAATATCCAATAAGGGGACAAGAAAGAAGTGGGTGATCCTCACCAACAAACCAAGAGAGAGTGAACAGCCCCATGTCACTCACCCGTTCTGAAAGCCTCTCTGTCAAAGAGCAGCACGGGCTCCACAGCACGGTTCATCTTGTGGGGTCCCGTCGTGGTTGAATGTGGCCCTGTCCAGAACACCCGGCCCTGGCAGTAGCGCTTAGCATAGACCCCTGCCCCCGTTGAAGTCAGGATCACCCCTTTCTCCATGAAGGGCAGCAGGGTGGAGAGGGCCTGGAGCCGGGGCCCGATGCCAGGGCTGGAGGTCAGGGTGGAGGGGGAGTCTGGGAGGGGGATGCGGGGGAAGCCACCCATCATCAGGGTGGGGGGGATGGGCGATGAGGGCAGGTAGGCGATTCGGACATCGCTGCCTATGACCTCACGTTTAAGCACCTCCTGTCCTATGTATTTCACTAAGACATGGAACGAGTCCCGTGCTGGAGTTGGAGGAACAGAGAGAGAATGAGAGTGAATGAGAGACAGAGAGAGAATGAGAGTGAATGAGAGACAGAGCAGGAATAGTTCATGTAGTATGGGCCTGATTCCAATTTAGGAAATTACGCCTTTCCTATGCACTTCTCAGTAGTTGGTGTAAAGGACATTTTTACTTTGTACATATTATCTTTGGTGTCATAAACAATCCTTGGTTCCTGCCTGTGTCTGGTCAAGATATGAGGGGGGGCTGTCATGACCCCTCCGAAGGAACATCTGCCAGAACGCCCAGAATATGTTCTTTAAGTTAAGATAGGAGATGGTGCCAGACACATGCCGGAACCAACCCTATGAACCATGCCTATGTAACGTGTCTGTAACCAGTATATAAGGGAACTAAACGGGACTTCCCCATTAGAGCTCCTGACAGACGTTCACTATGGTGCATCAAGTTTGTTGGAATGTCTCCAGTGCGCTGACAATAAACAATGATTCATTTAAGATTTACTTTGAGTGTCCCTGTGTAAGAATTTCCACAACATTGGTATTCAGACTTACCTTACAAAGGTGCATAACAGGCTTTGCAGGCATTGTTCCCTTGCACGCGCTTAATAAATGTAATTCAACTGCTGAAAACCCTCCCACTTGCTGGCCAACAGATTTTCTTGTGGAGTTTTCATTCAATAGGGTTTTCAGTACATTTACCTTCAGCCATCCCTTTAAATACGGTGTACCTTTTAGTTAGAATTTAGTCGACAGACTCACCAGAATATATGGAGAGAATGGGTTCATAATATTAGGGATGAATGAATGAAAGCCATCTAAATATATGCTAATTCATCTCTGTGTCAGCACCAATTGGTAGATTAAAAAAATACTCTGATCTTGTAGATTATTTAGGGTTAGGAAAGTACAGTATATCTAACAGAAGTGTAATTTATATTTACAATTCTCTTGTCCAAACGGATTACTCATTTTCCTAGCTCTTATCAATAGCTCTTATCAAGTTGTAAGAAGAATGGTGTTATCTGAAAAAATAAATGCTTTTTCCACTTGAAACCGGTAGGTTTGTTAGACGTTATTCATGGTTTCCTCGGGCG